>NC_088406.1:305634-338134 GCF_034236695.1 Oncorhynchus nerka
CTTGAGATAGAAGCTGACTAGTGGTGGCTGTTTAACAGGCCTTGAGATAGAAGCTGACTAGTGGTGGCTGTTTAACAGGCTGATGGCCTTGAGATAGAAGCTGACTAGTGGTGGCTGTTTAACAGGCTGATGGCCTTGAGATAGAAGCTGACTAGTGGTGGCTGTTTAACAGGCTGATGGCCTTGAGATAGTAGCTGACTAGTGGTGGCTGTTTAACAGGCTGATGGCCTTGAGATAGAAGCTGACTAGTGGTGGCTGTTTAACAGGCTGATGGCCTTGAGATAGAAGCTGACTAGTGGTGGCTGTTTAACAGGCTGATGGCCTTGAGATAGAAGCTGACTAGTGGTGGCTGTTTAACAGGCCTTGAGATAGAAGCTGACTAGTGATGGCTGTTTAACAGGCTGATGGCCTTGAGATAGAAGCTGACTAGTGGTGGCTGTTTAACAGGCTGATGGCCTTGAGATAGAAGCTGACTAGTGGTGGCTGTGTAACAGGCCTTGAGATAGAAGCTGACTAGTGGTGGCTGTTTAACAGGCTGATGGCCTTGAGATAGAAGCTGACTAGTGGTGGCTGTTTAACAGGCTGATGGCCTTGAGATAGAAGCTGACTAGTGGTGGCTGTTTAACAGGCCTTGAGATAGAAGCTGACTAGTGGTGGCTGTTTAACAGTCTGATGGCCTTGAGATGAAGCTGACTAGTGGTGGCTGTTTAACAGTCTGATGGCCTTGAGATATAAGCTGACTAGTGGTGGCTGTTTAACAGGCTGATGGCCTTGAGATGAAGCTGACTAGTGGTGGCTGTTTAACAGGCTGATGGCCTTGAGATGAAGCTGACTAGTGGTGGCTGTTTAACAGGCCTTGAGATAGAAGCTGACTAGTGATGGCTGTTTAACAGGCTGATGGCCTTGAGATAGAAGCTGACTAGTGGTGGCTGTGTAACAGGCCTTGAGATAGAAGCTGACTAGTGGTGGCTGTTTAACAGGCTGATGGCCTTGAGATAGAAGCTGACTAGTGGTGACTGTTTAACAGTCTGATGGCCTTGAGATAGAAGCTGACTAGTGGTGGCTGTTTAACAGGCTGATGGCCTTGAGATAGAAGCTGACTAGTGGTGGCTGTTTAACAGGCTGATGGCCTTGAGATAGAAGCTGACTAGTGGTGGCTGTTTAACAGGCTGATGGCCTTGAGATAGAAGCTGACTAGTGGTGGCTGTTTAACAGGCCTTGAGATAGAAGCTGACTAGTGATGGCTGTTTAACAGGCTGATGGCCTTGAGATAGAAGCTGACTAGTGGTGGCTGTTTAACAGGCCTTGAGATAGAAGCTGACTAGTGGTGGCTGTTTAACAGGCTGATGGCCTTGAGATAGAAGCTGACTAGTGGTGGCTGTTTAACAGGCTGATGGTCTTGAGATAGAAGCTGACTAGTGGTGGCTGTTTAACAGGCCTTTAACAGTGGTGGCTGTTTAACAGGCCTTGAGATAGAAGCTGACTAGTGGTGGCTGTTTAACAGGCCTTGAGATAGAAGCTGACTAGTGGTGGCTGTTTAACAGTCTGATGGCCTTGAGATAGAAGCTGACTAGTGGTGGATGTTTAACAGGCTGATGGCCTTGAGATAGTAGCTGACTAGTGGTGGCTGTTTAACAGGCTGATGGCCTTGAGATAGAAGCTGACTAGTGGTGGCTGTTTAACAGGCTGATGGTCTTGAGATAGAAGCTGACTAGTGGTGGCTGTTTAACAGGCTGATGGCCTTGAGATAGAAGCTGACTAGTGGTGGCTGTTTAACAGGCCTTGAGATAGAAGCTGACTAGTGGTGGCTGTTTAACAGGCTGATGGCCTTGAGATAGAAGCTGACTAGTGGTGGCTGTGTAACAGGCCTTGAGATAGAAGCTGACTAGTGGTGGCTGTTTAACAGGCTGATGGCCTTGAGATAGAAGCTGACTAGTGGTGGCTGTTTAACAGGCTGATGGTCTTGAGATAGAAGCTGACTAGTGGTGGCTGTTTAACAGGCCTTGAGATAGAAGCTGACTAGTGGTGGCTGTTTAACAGGCCTTGAGATAGAAGCTGACTAGTGGTGGCTGTTTAACAGTCTGATGGCCTTGAGATAGAAGCTGACTAGTGGTGGCTGTTTAACAGTCTGATGGCCTTGAGATAGAAGCTGACTAGTGGTGGCTGTTTAACAGGCCTTGAGATAGAAGCTGACTAGTGGTGGCTGTTTAACAGTCTGATGGCCTTGAGATAGAAGCTGACTAGTGGTGGATGTTTAACAGGCTGATGGCCTTGAGATAGTAGCTGACTAGTGGTGGCTGTTTAACAGGCTGATGGCCTTGAGATAGAAGCTGACTAGTGGTGGCTGTTTAACAGGCTGATGGTCTTGAGATAGAAGCTGACTAGTGGTGGCTGTTTAACAGGCTGATGGCCTTGAGATAGAAGCTGACTAGTGGTGGCTGTTTAACAGGCCTTGAGATAGAAGCTGACTAGTGGTGGCTGTTTAACAGGCTGATGGCCTTGAGATAGAAGCTGACTAGTGGTGGCTGTTTAACAGGCTGATGGCCTTGAGATAGAAGCTGACTAGTGGTGGCTGTTTAACAGGCTGATGGTCTTGAGATAGAAGCTGACTAGTGGTGGCTGTTTAACAGGCCTTGAGATAGAAGCTGACTAGTGGTGGCTGTTTAACAGGCCTTGAGATAGAAGCTGACTAGTGGTGGCTGTTTAACAGTCTGATGGCCTTGAGATAGAAGCTGACTAGTGGTGGCTGTTTAACAGGCTGATGGCCTTGAGATAGAAGCTGACTAGTGGTGGCTGTTTAACAGGCTGATGGCCTTGAGATAGAAGCTGACTAGTGGTGGCTGTTTAACAGGCTGATGGCCTTGAGATAGAAGCTGACTAGTGGTGGCTGTTTAACAGGCTGATGGCCTTGAGATAGAAGCTGACTAGTGGTGGCTGTTTAACAGGCCTTGAGATAGAAGCTGACTAGTGGTGGCTGTTTAACAGGCTGATGGCCTTGAGATAGAAGCTGGTGGTGGCTGTTTAACAGGCTGGTGGCCTTGAGATAGAAGCTGACTAGTGGTGGCTGTTTAACAGGCCTTGAGATAGTAGCTGACTAGTGGTGGCTGTTTAACAGTCTGATGGCCTTGAGATAGAAGCTGACTAGTGGTGGCTGTTTAACAGTCTGATGGCCTTGAGATAGAAGCTGACTAGTGGTGGCTGTTTAACAGGCTGATGGCCTTGAGATAGAAGCTGACTAGTGGTGGCTGTTTAACAGGCTGATGGCCTTGAGATATAAGCTGACTAGTGGTGGCTGTTTAACAGGCTGATGGCCTTGAGATAGAAGCTGACTAGTGGTGGCTGTTTAACAGGCTGATGGCCTTGAGATAGAAGCTGACTAGTGGTGGCTGTTTAACAGGCCTTGAGATAGAAGCTGACTAGTGGTGGCTGTTTAACAGGCCTTGAGATAGAAGCTGACTAGTGGTGGCTGTTTAACAGGCTGATGGCCTTGAGATAGAAGCTGACTAGTGGTGGCTGTTTAACAGGCCTTGAGATAGAAGCTGACTAGTGGTGGCTGTTTAACAGGCTGATGGCCTTGAGATAGAAGCTGACTAGTGGTGGCTGTTTAACATGCTGATGGCCTTGAGATAGAAGCTGACTAGTGGTGGCTGTTTAACAGGCCTTGAGATAGAAGCTGACTAGTGGTGGCTGTTTAACAGGCTGATGGCCTTGAGATAGAAGCTGACTAGTGGTGGCTGTTTAACAGGCTGATGGCCTTGAGATAGAAGCTGACTAGTGGTGGCTGTTTAACAGGCTGATGGCCTTGAGATAGAAGCTGACTAGTGGTGGCTGTTTAACAGGCTGATGGCCTTGAGATAGAAGCTGACTAGTGATGGCTGTTTAACAGGCTGATGGCCTTGAGATAGAAGCTGACTAGTGGTGGCTGTTTAACAGTCTGATGGCCTTGAGATAGAAGCTGACTAGTGGTGGCTGTTTAACAGTCTGATGGCCTTGAGATAGAAGCTGACTAGTGGTGGCTGTTTAACAGGCTGATGGCCTTGAGATAGAAGCTGACTAGTGATGGCTGTTTAACAGGCCTTGAGATAGAAGCTGACTAGTGGTGGCTGTTTAACAGGCTGATGGCCTTGAGATAGAAGCTGACTAGTGGTGGCTGTTTAACAGGCTGATGGCCTTGAGATAGAAGCTGACTAGTGGTGGCTGTTTAACAGGCTGATGGCCTTGAGATAGAAGCTGACTAGTGGTGGTTGTTTAACAGGCTGATGGCCTTGAGATAGAAGCTGTTTTTCAGTCTCTCGGTCCCAGCTTTGATGCACCTGTACTGACCTCGCCTTCTGGATGATAGATAAAAGTGACTAGATATTGTAGATAAAATATATATTGTGAATAAAATACATTAGACACTGTCAATAAAATAGACTAGATACTGTAGATAAGAGAGAATATATATTGTAGATAAGAGACTAAACTGCAGACAAAAGAGTCCAGATACTGTAGATAAAATATATAATGTAGATGAAATAGATGGACAAAAAAATGGACAAAAAAACCCCAACAGATTTGAGCGTTCACCCCCCCCACACAATGTCAATACTTTGTAGAGCCACCTTTTGCAGCAATTACAGCTGCAAGTCTCTTGGGGTATGTCTCTATGAGCTTGGCACATCTAGCCACTGGGATGTTTGCCCATACTTCAAGGCAAAACTGCTCCAGCTCCTACAAGTTCAAATCAAATCAAATCAAATTGTATTTGTCACATACACATGGTTAGCAGATGTTAATGCGAGTGTAGCGAAATGCTTGTGCTTCTAGTTCCGACAATGCAGTAATAACCAACAAGTAATCTAACTAACAATTCCAAAACTACTGTCTTATACACAGTGTAAGGGGATAAAGAATATGTACATAAGGATATATGAATGAGTGATGGTACAGAGCAGCATAGGCAAGATACAGTAGATGGTATCGAGTACAGTATATACATATGAGATGAGTATGTAAACAAAGTGGCATAGTTAAAGTGGCTAGTGATACATGTATTACATAAGGATGCAGTCGATGATATAGAGTACAGTATATAGGTATGCATATGAGATGAATAATGTAGGGTAAGCAACATTATATAAGGTAGCATTGTTTAAAGTGGCTAGTGATATATTTACATCATTTCCCATCAATTCCCATTATTAAAGTGGCTGGAGTTGAGTCAGCGTCAGTCTGTTGGCAGCAGCCACTCAATGTTAGTGGTGGCTGTTTAACAGTCTGATGGCCTTGAGATAGAAGCTGTTTTTCAGTCTCTCGGTCCCAGCTTTGATGCACCTGTACTGACCTCGCCTTCTGGATGATAGCGGGGTGAACAGGCAGTGGCTCGGGTGGTTGATGTCGTTGATGATCTTTATGGCATTCCTGTAACATCGGGTGGTGTAGGTGTCCTGGAGGGCAGGTAGTTTGCCCCGGTGATGCGTTGTGCAGACCTCACTACCCTCTGGAGAGCCTTACCGTTGAGGGCGGAGCAGTTGCCGTACCAGGCGGTGATACAGCCCGCCAGGATGCTCTCGATTGTGCATCATTTACATTACATTTAAGTCATTTAGCAGACGCTCTTATCCAGAGCGACTTACAAATTGGTGCATTCACCTTATGACATCCGGCATCTGTAGAAGTTTGTGAGTGCTTTTGGTGACAAGCCGAATTTCTTCAGCCTCCTGAGGTTGAAGAGGCGCTGCTGCGCCTTCTTCACGATGCTGTCTGTGTGAGTGGACCAATTCAGTTTGTCTGTGATGTGTATGCCGAGGAACTTAAAACTTGCTACCCTCTCCACTACTGTTCCATCGATGTGGATAGGGGGGTGTTCCCTCTGCTGTTTCCTGAAGTCCACAATCATCTCCTTAGTTTTGTTGACGTTGAGTGTGAAGTTGGATGGGTTCTGCTGGTGTACAGCAATTTTAAAGTCATACCACAGAATCTCAATTGGATTGAGGTCTGGGCGTTGACTAGGCCATTCCAAGACATTTAAATGTTTCCCCTTAAAGCACTCAAGTGTTTCTTTAACCAGTAATTAATTAGGGGGCGCTATTAAAAATGTTGGATGAAAAACGTTCCCGTTTTAAACAAGATATTTTGTCTCGAAAAGATGCTCGAATATGCATATAATTGACAGCTTTGGAAAGAAAACACTCTGACGTTTCCAAAACTGCAAAGATATTGTCTGTGAGTTCCACAGAACTGATGTTACAGGCAAAACCCAGATAAAAATCCAACCAGGAAGTGCCACATTTTTTGAAACCGCCTCATGCCAATGACTCCTTATATGGCTGTGAATGAGCTACGAATGAGCTTACGTTTTCCACATATTCCCCAAGGTGTCTACAGCATTGTGACGTCTTTTTAGGCATTTCCATTGAAGAATGGCTGTAAGGGACCATATATAGCATGTGGTCACATGGTGTCTCCCGCAGAAAATCTCGAGTAAAATACTGAGGTAGCCATTTTTCCAATCGCTTCTTATGAGAAACCAATTGCCTCGACGGATATATTATCAAATATATATGTTAAAAACACCTTGAGGATGGATCCTAAACAACGTTTGCCTTGTTTCTGTCGATATTATGGAGCAAATTTTGAAAAAAGTTTGGCGTTATAGTTGCAGCATTTTCCGGTCGATTTCTCAGCCAAGCATGATGAAGAAACGGGAGCTATTTCGCATACAAAAATAATCTTTTTGGAAAAAAGGAGCATTTGCTATCTCCTGAGTGAAAGCATCTGAAGTTCTTCAAAGGTAAATTATTTAATTTGGTTGCTTTTCTTATTTTCGTGAAAATGTTGCCTGCTGCCAGCAGAGCCTAGCATAGCATAGCATTTTGCCATGATAAACTTACACAAATGCTTGTCTAGCGTTGGCTGTAACGCATATTTTGAAAATCTGAGATGACAGTGTTGTTAACAAAAGGCTAAGCTTGTGTTTGAATATATTTATTTCATTTCATTTGCGATTTTCATGAATAGGAAAAGTTTCTAGGGGTATTTATGTCCGCTGCGTTATGCTAATGCGTTTGAGGCTATGATTACGCTCCCGGATACGGGTTTGCTCGTCGCAAGAGGTTAACAGTATGCTTAGGGTCATTATCCTGCTGGAAGGTGAACCTCTGTCCCAGTCTCAAATCTCTGGAAGACTAAAACAGGTATCCATCAATCATTTCCCTGTATTTAGTGTCATCCATCATTCCTTCAATTCTAACCAGTTTCCCAGTCCCTGCCGATGAAAAACATGCCCAAAGCATGATCCTGCCACTACCATATGCTTCACTGTGGGGAATGTTTTCTCGGGGTGATGAGAGGTATTGGGTTTACGGCAGACATAGTGTTTTCCTTGATGGCCAAAAAACTACATTTTAGTCTCATCTTACCAGATTACCTTCTTCCATATGTTTGGGGAGTCTCCCATATGCCATTTGGCGAACAGCAAACATGTTTGCTTATAAAGCCCAGCTCTGTGGAGTGTACGGCTTAAAGTGGTCCTATGGTCAGATACTCCAATTTCCGCAGTGGACCTTTGTAGCTCCATCAGGATTATCTTTGGTCTCTTTGTTGCCTCTCTGATTAATGCCCTCCTTGCCTGGTCCATGAGTTTTGGTGGGCGACCCTCTCTTGGCAGGTTTGTTGTGGTGCCATATTCTTTCATTTTTTAAATAATGGATTTAATGGTGCTCTGTGGGATGTTCAAAGTTTCTGATATTTTTTTGTAACCCAACCCTGATCAATAGTTCTCCACAACTTTGTCCCTGACCTGTTTGGAGAACTCCTTGGTCTTCATGATGCAGCTTGCTTGGTGGTGCCCCTTGCTTAGACTCTGGGGCCTTTCAGAACAGGTGTATATATACTGACATCATGTGACAGATCATGTGACAATTAGATTGCACACAGGTGGACTTTATTTAACTAATTATGTGACTTCTGAAGGTATGGTTGTACTAGATCATATGTAGGGATTTCATAGCAAAGGGGGTGAATACATATGCATGCACCACTTTTCACATTCTTATTGTTTAGAATTATTTTTTTAAAGTATATTTTTTTCATTTCACTTCACCAATTTTTGACTTCTTTGTATACGTCCAATACATGACATCCAATAAAAATACAAATATATTTAAACTACAGGTTGTAATGCAAAAAACATGTAAAAACGCCAAGGCGGATGAATACTTTTGCACTGTACTGTAGATAAAAAAATACTGGAAATAAAATAGATATTGTAGATAAAATAGTCTAGATACTGTAGATAAAATAAGACTAGAAACTGTAGATGAAAAAGTCTAGATACTGTAGATGAAAAAGTCTAGATACTGTAGATAAAAGAGACTAGATACTGTCGGTACTAGTCTAACTGTCACCGTGCTGCCCATGCTTGTCTAGATAATAATGTGTGTGTTGTTTTTCACAGTCTCATTGTGCCTAAGCCTCCATCTCCTAATCATCACTATATTGATGTGTAAACAAACTGAGATGAATGAAACACGGATGGATACGACAAGTAAATACATCTTATTGCTTTATGTTTTTAAACCCTGATTGGAGAACCAAAGAAGAATCAATTAGGTTCACCAGACCTCTCATATAACACAATTGAGTTGTGTCAGTTTCATTGCAGCGGTGAGGTGCATTAATTTTTTTTCAATTATTTTTATTTTTTTACCTTTATTTTACTAGGCAAGTCAGTTAAGAACAAATTCTTATTTTCAATGACGGCCTAGGAACAGTGGGTGTTCAGGGGCAGAACGACAGATTTGTACCTTGTCAGCTCGGGGATTTGAACTTGCAACCTTTCGGTTACTAGTCCAACGCTCTAACCACTAGGCTACCCTGCCGCCCCATTAAGTCTTGAACAGGGTTTTTGAGAACGGCTTATGCTTTTAAAACACAGAATTAATAAATCCATTCATTTCAGACCACTTGTTCAACTATCATGAATTCCAAACCGTGGGCCCGTTTCACATGATATACAGAACCAGTCAAACGTTTTAGAGCACCAGGGGTTTTTAAAGCTATTTTCTACATTGCAGAATAATAATGAAGACATCGAAACTATGCATTAAACACAAAAGTGTTAAACAAATCAAAATATATTTTAGATTCTTCAAAGTAGCCACCCTTTGCCTTGATGACAGCTTTGCACACTCTTAGCATTCTCTCAACCAGTTTAACCTGGTATACTTTACCAACAGTCTTGAAGGAGATCCCACATATGCTGAGCACTTGTTGGCTGCTTTTCCTTCACTGCAGTTCAACTCATCCCAAACCATCCCAATTGGGTTTAGGTCAGGTGATTGTGGAGGCCAGGTTATCTGGTAAAGCACTCCAACCATTTCCTTGGTTAAATAGCCCTTACACAGCCTGGAGGTGTGTTGGGTCATTGTCCTGATAAAAAACAAATGATAGAAATCTATTGTTCATTGCTCGTGTTTCTTGGCCCAAACAAGTTTCTTCTTATTGGTGTCCTTTAGTAGTGGTTTCTTTGCAACAATTTTAGCATGAAGGCCTGATTCACACAGTCTCCTCAGAACAGTTGATGTCGAGATGTGTCTTTTACTTGAACTCTGTAAAGCATTTATTTGGGCTGCAATTTGAGGTTCATTTAATTGCCGATTTCTGAGGCTGGTAACTCTAATGAACTTATCCTCTGCAGCAGAGGTAACTCTGGGTCTTCCTTTCCTGTGGTGGTCCTCATGAGAGCCAGGTAACTCTAATGAACTTATCCTCTGCAGCAGAGATAACTCTGGGTCTTCCTTTCCTGTGGAGGTCCTCATGAGAGCCAGGTAACTCTAATGAACTTATCCTTTGCAGCAGAGGTAACTCTGGGTCTTCCTTTCCTGTGGCGGTCCTCATGAGAGCCAGGTAACTCTAATGAACTTATCCTTTGCAGCAGAGGTAACTCTGGGTCTTCATGAGAGCCAGTTTTCATCATAGAGCTTGATGGTTTTTGCAATTGCACTTTAATTATTATTATTTATTTAAGTTTTTGACATTCTCCAGATTGACAGACCTTCATGTTTTAAAGTAATGATGGACTGTCGTAAAATGGACTTGGTAATTTACCAAATAGGGTTTTGTATTCCACCCCTACCTTTTTACAACACAACTGATTGGCTCAAACGCCAATCAAAGAAATTCCACAAATTGGTTAATACATGATTCCATATGTGTTATTTCATCATTTTGATGTTGTCACTATTATTCTAGAATAGTAAAAAATAAAATAAAAACCTTGAATGAGTAGGCGTGTCCAAACTCTTGACTAGTGCGGTTTATGAAAAAATAAATAGATTTCATACAATAATGTGCCCCAAGTCTTTAAGTCTTGAACAAGTTTTGTAGAATGTATGTTACCTACACTTCAAGCTTTCGTTGTACCCCCGACCCATTTCAAACAGATAACCTGGACCTGTGAACAGAAGGTCGAAAGAAGACTTACACTTTCCACTGGTAGACGGTAACAGGAGGGTTAGCGTCAGCCTTGCAGGTGAGGCTGACATCCTGACGGTCCAGGTACCAGTTACCATCGAAGCCCTCGATCTTCACCTCCGGTTCATCTGTCAGAGAGAGAGAGAGAGATGGTGTCAGAATAGTACAGTATGTTTCTCATTCCACAACGCTGACTCGAGCCTTGTTTCCAATTGTATTAACCCACATATTTTCCTTTTCATTCTTTTCTCTAGAGGATCACCACACTACCCTCTAGAGATCACCACACTACCCTCTAGAGATCGCCACACTACCCTCTAGAGATAACTACACTACCCTCTTGAGATCACCACACTACCCTCTAGAGATCACCACACCACACTACCCTCTAGAGATCACCACACTACCCTCTAGAGATCACCACACCACCCTCTAGAGATCAACACACTACCCTCTAGAGATCACCACACCACCCTCTAGAGATCACCACACCACACTACCCTCTAGAGATCTCCACACTACCCTCTAGAGATCACCACACTACCCTCTAGACATCACCACACTACCCTCTAGACATCACCACACTACCCTCTAGAGATCACCACACCACACTACCCTCTAGAGATCACCACACCACCCTCTAGAGATCACCACACCACACTACCCTCTAGACATCACCACACTACCCTCTAGAGATCACCACACCACCCTCTAGAGATCACCACACTACCCTCTAGAGATCACCACACCACACTACCCTCTAGAGATCACCACACTACCCTATAGAGATCACCACACCACACTACCCTCTAGAGATCACCGCACTACCCTCTAGAGATCACCACACTACCCTCTAGAGATCACCACACTACCCTCTAGAGATCACCACACCACACTACCTTCTAGAGATCACCACACCACACTACCCTCTAGAGATCACCACACCACCCTCTAGAGATCACCACACTACCCTCTAGACATCACCACACTACCCTCTAGAGATCACCACACCACCCTCTAGAGATCACCACACCACACTACCCTCTAGAGATCACCACACTACCCTCTAGACATCACCACACCACACTACCCCCTAGAGATCACCACACTACCATCTAGAGATCACCACACTACCCTCTAGAGATCACCACACCACCCTCTAGAGATCACCACACTACCCTCTAGAGATCACCACACTACCCTCTAGAGATCACCACACCACCCTCTAGAGATCACCACACTACCCTCTAGAGATCACCACACCACCCTCTAGAGATCACCACACTACCCTCTAGAGATCACCACACCACACTACCCTCTAGAGATCACCACACTACCCTCTAGACATCACCACACTACCCTCTAGACATCACCACACTACCCCCTAGAGATCACCACACTACCCTCTAGAGATCACCACACCACCCTCTAGAGATCTCCACACTACCCTCTAGAGATCACCACACTACCCTCTAGACATCACCACACTACCCTCTAGACATCACCACACTACCCTCTAGAGATCACCACACCACACTACCCTCTAGAGATCACCACACCACCCTCTAGAGATCACCACACCACACTACCCTCTAGACATCACCACACTACCCTCTAGAGATCACCACACCACCCTCTAGAGATCACCACACTACCCTCTAGAGATCACCACACCACACTACCCTCTAGAGATCACCACACTACCCTATATAGATCACCACACCACACTACCCTCTAGAGATCACCGCACTACCCTCTAGAGATCACCACACTACCCTCTAGAGATCACCACACTACCCTCTAGAGATCACCACACCACACTACCCTCTAGAGATCATCACACCACACTACCCTCTAGAGATCACCACACCACCCTCTAGAGATCACCACACTACCCTCTAGACATCACCACACTACCCTCTAGAGATCACCACACCACCCTCTAGAGATCACCACACCACACTACCCTCTAGAGATCACCACACTACCCTCTAGACATCACCACACCACACTACCCCCTAGAGATCACCACACTACCATCTAGAGATCACCACACTACCCTCTAGAGATCACCACACCACCCTCTAGAGATCACCACACTACCCTCTAGAGATCACCACACTACCCTCTAGAGATCACCACACCACCCTCTAGAGATCACCACACTACCCTCTAGAGATCACCACACCACCCTCTAGAGATCACCACACTACCCTCTAGAGATCACCACACCACACTACCCTCTAGAGATCACCACACTACCCTCTAGACATCACCACACTACCCTCTAGACATCACCACACTACCCCCTAGAGATCACCACACTACCCTCTAGAGATCACCACACCACCCTCTAGAGATCACCACACTACCCTCTAGAGATCACCACACCACACTACCCCCTAGAGATCACCACACTACCCTCTAGAGATCACCACACTACCCTCTAGACATCACCACACTACCCTCTAGAGATCACCACACCACCCTCTAGAGATCACCACACCACACTACCCTCTAGAGATCACCACACTACCCTCTAGAGATAACTACACTACCCTCTAGACATCACCACACCACCCTCTAGAGATCACCACACCACACTACCTTCTAGAGATCACCACACCACACTACCCTCTAGAGATCACCACACTACCCTCTAGAGATCACCACACTACCCTCTAGAGATCACCACACTACCCTCTAGAGATCACCACACCACACTACCCTCTAGAGATCACCACACTACCCTCTAGACATCACCACACTACCCTCTAGAGATAACTACACTATCCTCTAGACATCACCACACTACCCTCTAGACATCACCACACTACCCTCTAGAGATCACCACACCACCCTCTAGACATCACCACACTACCCTCTAGAGATCACCACACTACCCTCTAGACATCACCACACTACCCTCTAGACATCACCACACTACCCTCTAGAGATCACCACACCACCCTCTAGAGATCACCACACCACACTACCCTCTAGAGATCACCACACTACCCTCTAGAGATCACCACACTACCCTCTAGAGATCACCACACCACACTACCCTCTAGAGATCACCACACTACCCTCTAGAGATCACCACACTACCCTCTAGAGATCACCACACCACCCTCTAGAGATCACCACACCACCCTCTAGAGATCACCACACCACACTACCCTCTAGAGATCACCACACTACCCTCTAGAGATCACCACACTACCCTCTAGACATCACCACACTACCCTCTAGACATCACCACACTACCCTCTAGAGATCACCACACTACCCTCTAGAGATCACCACACCACCCTCTAGAGATCACCACACTACCCTCTAGACATCACCACACTACCCTCTAGAGATCACCACACCACCCTCTAGAGATCACCACACCACACTACCCTCTAGAGATCACCACACTACCCTCTAGACATCACCACACCACACTACCCCCTAGAGATCACCACACCACCCTCTAGAGATCACCACACTACCCTCTAGAGATCACCACACTACCCTCTAGAGATCACCACACCACCCTCTAGAGATCACCACACTACCCTCTAGAGATCACCACACCACCCTCTAGAGATCACCACACTACCCTCTAGAGATCACCACACCACACTACCCTCTAGAGGTCACCACACTACCCTCTAGACATCACCACACTACCCTCTAGACATCACCACACTACCCCCTAGAGATCACCACACTACCCTCTAGAGATCACCACACCACCCTCTAGAGATCACCACACTACCCTCTAGAGATCACCACACTACCCTCTAGAGATCACCACACCACACTACCCCCTAGAGATCACCACACTACCCCCTAGAGATCACCACACTACCCTCTAGAGATCACCACACCACACTACCCCTAGAGATCACCACACTACCCTCTAGAGATCACCACACTACCCTCTAGAGATCACCACACTACCCTCTAGAGATCACCACACTACCCTCTAGAGATCACCACACTACCCTCTAGACATCACCACACTACCCTCTAGAGATCACCACACCACCCTCTAGAGATCACCACACCACACTACCCTCTAGAGATCACCACACTACCCTCTAGAGATAACTACACTACCCTCTAGACATCACCACACCACCCTCTAGAGATCACCACACCACACTACCTTCTAGAGATCACCACACCACACTACCCTCTAGAGATCACCACACTACCCTCTAGAGATCACCACACTACCCTCTAGAGATCACCACACTACCCTCTAGAGATCACCACACCACACTACCCTCTAGAGATCACCACACTACCCTCTAGAGATCACCACACTACCCTCTAGAGATAACTACACTATCCTCTAGACATCACCACACTACCCTCTAGACATCACCACACTACCCTCTAGAGATCACCACACCACCCTCTAGACATCACCACACTACCCTCTAGAGATCACCACACTACCCTCTAGACATCACCACACTACCCTCTAGACATCACCACACTACCCTCTAGAGATTACCACACCACCCTCTAGAGATCACCACACCACACTACCCTCTAGAGATCACCACACTACCCTCTAGAGATCACCACACTACCCTCTAGAGATCACCACACCACACTACCCTCTAGAGATCACCACACCACACTACCCTCTAGAGATCACCACACTACCCTCTAGAGATCACCACACTACCCTCTAGAGATCACCACACCACCCTCTAGAGATCACCACACCACCCTCTAGAGATCACCACACCACACTACCCTCTAGAGATCACCACACTACCCTCTAGAGATCACCACACTACCCTCTAGACATCACCACACTACCCTCTAGACATCACCACACTACCCTCTAGAGATCACCACACTACCCTCTAGAGATCACCACACTACCCTCTAGAGATCACCACACCACACTATCCTCTAGAGATCACCACACTACCCTCTAGACATCACCACACTACCCTCTAGCAGAACAGAGCATAGCAGAACAGAGCAAAGCAGAGCAGAATAGAACAGAGCAGAATAGAGCAGAATAGAGCAGAACAGAATAGAACAGAACAGAGCAGAATAGAGCAGAACAGAGCAGAATAGAACAGAACAGAGCAGAATAGAACAGAATAGAACAGAACAGAGCAGAATAGAACAGAACAGAGCAGAACAGAGCAGAATAGAGCAGAACAGAGCAGAATAGAACAGAACAGAATAGAGCAGAATAGAACAGAACAGAACAGAGCAGAACAGAGCAGAACATAGCAGAACAGAACATAGCAGAACAGCAGAACAGAGCATAGCAGAACAGAGCAAAGCAGAACAGAGCAGAACAGAACAGAGCAGAATAGAACAGAACAGAGCAGAATGGAGCAGAACAGAGCAGAATATAACAGAACATAGCAGAACAGAACAGAGCAGAACATAGCAGAACAGAAAAGAGCAGAACAGAGCAGAACATAGCAGAACAGAACAGAACATAGCAGAATAGAACAGAAAAGAACAGAACAGAGCAGAATAGAACAGACCAGAGCAGAATGGAGCAGAACAGAGCAGAATATAACAGAAAACAACAGAACATAGCAGAACAGAACAGAACATAGCAGAACAGAGCAGAACAGAGCAGAATAGAACAGAACAGAACATAGCAGAACAGAGCAGAATAGAACATAGCAGAACAGAGCAGAAAATAACAGAACATAGCAGAACAGAACAGAGCAGAATATAACAGAAAACAACAGAACATAGCAGAACAGAACAGAACATAGCAGAATAGAACATAGCAGAACAGAGAAGAACAGAACATAGCAGAACAGAGCAGAACATAGCAGAACAGAACAGAACATAGCAGAACAGAACAGAACATAGCAGAATAGAACATAGCAGAACAGAGCAGAACAGAGCAGAACAGAGCAGAATAGAGCAGAACAGAGCAGAATAGAACAGAACAGAGCAGAATAGAACAGAATAGAACAAAACAGAGCAGAATAGAACAGAACAGAACAGAGCAGAACAGAGCAGAATAGAACAGAACAGAGCAGAACATAGTAGAATAGATCATAGCAGAACAGAGCAGAACAGAGCAGAAAATAACAGAATGGAGCGGAACAGAACATAGCAGAACAGAACAGCGCAAAACATAGCAGAATAGAACATAGCAGAACAGAACAGAACAGAGCAGAATATAACAGAACAGAACATAGCAGAACAGAGCAGAATAGAACAGAACAGAACATAGCAGAACAGAACAGAGCAAAACATAGCAGAATAGAACATAGCAGAACAGAACAGAGCAGAATATAACAGAAAACAACAGAACAGAACAGAGCAGAACAGAACATAGCAGAACAGAACAGAACAAAGCAGAATATAACAGAAAACAACAGAACAGAACAGAGCAGAACAGAACATAGCAGAATAGAACATAGCAGAACAGAACATAGCAGAACAGAGCAGAACATAGCAGAACAGAACAGAACATAGCAGAATAGAACAGAACAGAGCAGAATAGAACAGAACAGAGCAGAACAGAGCAGAATAGAACAGAACAGAGCAGAATAGAACAGAATAGAACAGAACAGAGCAGAATAGAACAGAACAGAGCAGAACAGAGCAGAATAGAACAGAACAGAGCAGAACAGAGCAGAATAGAACAGAACAGAGCAGAATAGAACAGAACAGAGCAGAATAGAGCAGAATAGAACAGAACAGACCAGAATAGAACAGAACAGAGCAGAGCAGAATAGAACAGAACAGAGCAGAGCAGAATAGAACAGAACAGAGCAGAATAGAGCAGAATAGAACAGAACAGAGCAGAATAGAACAGCATAGAACAGAACAGAACAGAGCAGAACAGAACAGAGCAGAATAGAACAGAACAGAGCAGAATAGAGCAGAATAGAACAGAACAGAGCAGAATAGAACAGAACAGAACAGAGCAGAGCAGAATAGAACAGAATGGAGCAGAACAGAGCAGAATAGAACAGAACAGAGCAGAATATAACAGAAAACAACAGAACAGAACAGAGCAGAACAGAACATAGCAGAACAGAACAGAGCAGAATATAACAGAAAACAACAGAACAGAGCAGAGCAGAACATAGCAGAATAGAACATAGCAGAACAGAACATAGCAGAACAGAGCAGAACATAGCAGAACAGAACAGAACATAGCAGAATAGAACATAGCAGAACAGAGCAGAACATAGCAGAACAGAGCAGAATAGAACAGAACAGAGCAGAATAGAACAGAACAGAGCAGAACAGAGCAGAATAGAACAGAACAGAGCAGAGCAGAACAGAGCAGAATAGAACAGAACAGAGCAGAATAGAACAGAACAGAGCAGAATAGAGCAGAATAGAACAGAGCAGAATAGAACAGAACAGAGCAGAGCAGAATAGAACAGAACAGAGCAGAATAGAGCAGAACAGAGCAGAATAGAACAGCATAGAACAGAACAGAGCAGAATAGAACAGAACAGAGCAGAACAGAACAGAACAGAGCAGAACAGAGCAGAATAGAACAGAACAGAGCAGAACAGAGCAGAATAGAACAGAACAGAGCAGAATAGAGCAGAATAGAACAGAACAGAGCAGAATAGAACAGAACAGAACAGAGCAGAGCAGAATAGAACAGAACAGAACAGAGCAGAGCAGAATAGAACAGAATGGAGCAGAACAGAAGAGCAGAACAGAGCAGAACAGAAGAATAGAACAGAATAGAGGAGAACAGAATAGAGCAGAACAGTGCAGAATAGAACAGAACAGAAGAATAGAACAGAATAGAGCAGAAGAGAACAGAATAGAACGATGAACAGTTAAAACCAGTGGGTGGACGTCCTAATGCCTCTGACCTGAATTCCCTGACCAGAATATATTTATTTTCTGTCCTGATTATTCTCCATGTTGAGACACCACAGCTATCATCTGCTTTCAGGCCTACTGCTATTTTTCCTCTATAAGACGATATGAATCATGTACTTCCACTCACAGACTATATGAATCATGTACTTCCACTCACAGACTATATGAATCATGTACCTCCACTCACAGACTATATGAATCATGTACCTCCACTCACAGACTATATGAATCATGTACCTCCACTCACAGACTATATGAATCATGTACTTCCACTCACAGACTATATGAATCATGTACTTCCACTCACAGACTATATGAATCAGGGTTCTATTTCAGATGCCCCAGTCAGAGACTCTTCACACTGAGGTTTAGGGTTCTATTTCAGATGCCCCAGTCAGAGACTCTTCACACTGAGGTTTAAGGTTCTATTTCAGATGCCCCAGTCAGAGACTCTTCACACTGAGGTTTAGGGTTCTATTTCAGATGCCCCAGTCAGAGACTCTTCACACTGAGGTTTAGGGTTCTATTTCAGATGCCCCAGTCAGAGACTCTTCACACTGAGGTTTAGGGTTCTATTTCAGATGCTCCAGTCAGAGACTCTTCACACTGAGGTTTAGGGTTCTATTTCAGATGCCCCAGTAAGAGACTCGTGCGCCATCGTGCATACATTTATTTTGTACCCCCACACCAAACGCGATCACAACACACAGGTTAAAATATCAAAACAAACTCTGAACCAATTACATTAATTTGGGGACAGGTTGAAAAGCATTAAACATGAATGGCAATTTAGCTAGCTGGCTTGCACTTGCTAGCTAATTTGTCCTTTTTAGTTAGCTGCTGTTGCTAGATAATTTGTCCTGGGATATAAACCTTGAGTTGTTATTTTACCTGAAATGCACAAGGACCTCTACCCTGCCAATTAATCCACACATAAAACTGTCAACCGAATCGTTTCTAGTCATCTCTCTTCCTTCCAGGCCTTTTCTTCTCTGGACTTTATATTGCGGTTGGCAACTATCATAAATTAGGTGCATTACCGCCACTGACCTCGTTCGTCTTTCAGTCACCCACGTGGGTATAAACCAATGAGGAGATGGCACCTGGGTACCTGCTTCTATAAACCAATGAGGAGATGGCACCTGGGTACCTGCTTCTATAAACCAATGAGATGGCGGCACCTGGGTACCTACTTATATAAACCAATGAGGAGATGGCACCTGGGTACCTGCTTCTATAAACCAATGAGGAGATGGCACCTGGGTACCTGCTTCTATAAACCAATGAGGAGATGGCACCTGGGTACCTGCTTCTATAAACCAATGAGGAGATGGCACCTGGGTACCTGCTTCTATAAACCAATGAGGAGATGGCACCTGGGTACCTGCTTCTATAAACCAATGAGGAGATGGCACGTGGGTACCTGCTTCTATAAACCAATGAGGAGATGGCACCTGGGTACCTGCTTCTATAAACCAATGAGGAGATGGCACCTGGGTACCTGCTTCTATAAACCAATGAGGAGATGGCACCTGGGTACCTGCTTCTATAAACCAATGAGGAGATGGCACCTGGGTACCTGCTTCTATAAACCAATGAGGAGATGGCACCTGGGTACCTGCTTCTATAAACCAATGAGGAGATGGCACGTGGGTACCTGCTTCTATAAACCAATGAGGAGATGGCACCTGGGTACCTGCTTCTATAAACCAATGAGGAGATGGCACCTGGGTACCTGCTTCTATGAACCAATGAGGAGATGGCACCTGGGTACCTGCTTCTATGAACCAATGAGGAGATGGGAGACGCAGGACAGGCAGCGTGATCTGCGCGAGCGGTTTAGTCAGCCTGTTAGGTTAAATACATGTTTAAATAAAGGTTGATTGGTTGATTGATTGACATGAACATAACTGCGATAACTCACATTGCACGTTGAGCACGACACTGTCTGTAATCCTCTCGTTGTTGTAGGTTACGATGCAGGTGAGTTTCTGTTTGTGTGTCTCTCTGCTGGGCACGACCACATAGTTGCTCCTAACGGTCACCGTGCCGTTGGCATTCTGCGTCTCTTGGAACGTGGCTTCGCCCTTCAGCCTCGTGTCCCACTTGATCACACTCTGAGGCTTTCCATTAGCCGAGAGGCAGGTCGCCACGGTCATCTTCCGCTTCTGGGGGCGGGCCACGATGGTGGGCGTGGTCAAGGTCATTCGGGTCTGAGGTCGAGCTGGAAGGAAAGAGCGATAATAAACGTGAACAAAACAAACAAAGTGATTAACACTCATGCCACTAACTTGAATTACCAATGGGGGTCATTTTAACACCAAGAAGAAACTATTGAAAAGCAACAATCATAGCAAAATACAAATGTATTTCCTATCAAAACATCATAAAGGGACTAGTCTTAAAACAAGGCTGGAAACAAGGCTCTTTCTTGATTTAAATCAAATAAGCAAAGTGATTAAAGGGTGGCAAGGGTTTTTATTAAAAGTGAAGGAAAAATAAAATGAAAAAGTTCTACTGGTCTAATTAGTTTGTTTTGAATGCACCACATCTCAATGCCGATGCCCTTCATTTAAAAAAATATATAGCTTTCTGTGAAGTAAATTACTTTTTGGATTGTGTGGATTTTTCTTTCAATATAACTCCCATCTAGGTTTATAATTATTTCAACTTCACTTCAACGTTAAGCCTCAGATTAACTGATAACTATTTGAAATGTATGAATCTAGGGTGGGAGAAAGATGAAAACAGGTTTTGTGATGATTTAAATCAACGAAGGAACGTCCCTCCCTGACGTGCTCAAAGCCAAACCCAGTTGTCAGAAAGCCTCAACAGATGGAGAAGCTTTCCAAAAGAACATCTTCCAAATGAAATCCTTTGAGGGCTGGCAATTAGCAATTTACTACAGTGACATCAAAAGGCTCAGGTAAGCACGGGAGAACACTCACATGGGAAACTGTAGCTGTGGAGCAGATAAAGAGCAGCAGATAGCTATGATATGAAGGGCTGCAGATAGCTATGATATGAAGGGCTGCAGATAGCTATGATATGAAGGGCTGCAGATAGCTATGATATGAAGAGTCTCAGATAGCTATGATATGAAGAGTCTCAGATAGCTATGATATGAAGAGTCTCAGATAGCTATGATATGAAGAGCCGCAGATAGCTATGATATGAAGAGCTGCAGATAGCTATGATATGAAGAGCCGCAGATAGCTATGATATGAAGAGCTGCAGATAGCTATGATATGAAGAGCTGCAGATAGATTGGATATGAAGAGCTGCAGATAGATATGATATGAAGAGCTGCAGATGTATTTGACATGAAGAGCTGCAGATAGATATGATATGAAGCGCTGCAGATGGCTTTCATATGCTTTGCGAGGCATTGGAAAACCTCCCTTGTCTTTGTGGTTGAATCTATGTTTAAAATTCACTGCTCGACTGAGGGACCTTACAGATATTTCTATGTGTGGGATACAGAGATGAGGGACCTTACAGATAATTGTATGTGTGGGGTACAGAGATGAGGGACCTTACAGATAATTCTATGTGTGGGATACAGAGATGAGGGACCTTACAGATAATTCTATGTGTGGGATACAGAGATGAGGGACCTTACAGATAATTCTATGTGTGGGGTACAGAGATGAGGTAGTCATAAAAAAAATATGTTAAACACAATTATGGCACACAAAGTGAGTCCATGCAACTTATTATGTGCACATTTTTACTCCTGAACTTATGTTGGCTTGCTATAACAAAGGGGTTTAATACTAATTGACATTTCAGATTTTCATTTTGAATGAATTTTTGTACAAATTTCTAAAAACATCATTCCAGTTTGACATTATGGAGTTTTATGTGTAGGCCACTGACAAAGAAATCTACATTCAATCCATGTTAAATTCAGGCTGTAACACATACAAATGTTGAAAAAGTCAAGGGGTGAGAATGGTTTCTGAAGGCCCTGTACTTATTTATTTCTCTGTACTCTGCAGCATCTCTGGTTACATGAAAGCAATATGGCTGTGTGCTTTATGGTGGTGTGTTCCTTCTGGGGAAATCTCTATGAATAGAATATATCACATCTCCAACACTTTCACAGAAACACAGCCTGGTTAAGTGGCCTGACAGGTTTTCTAAGGTTAGAATGCTATAGTGTCTGACCTCACAATCAAGTAAGCAAGTTAAGTGCAGGTCGAGGGAAGGTCAAGGGCAGGTCAAGGGCAGGTCTAGGGAAGGTCAAGTGCAGGTCAAGTACAGGTGTAGGGCAGGTCTAGGGAAGGTCAAGGGCAGGTCAAGTGCAGGTCAAGGGCAGGTCAAGTGCAGGTCAAGGGCAGGTCAAGGGCAGGTCAAGTGCAGGTCAAGTGCAGGTGTAGGGCAGGTCTAGGGAAGGTCAAGGGCAGGTCAAGGGCAGGTCAAGTGCAGGTCAAGGGCAGGTCAAGGGCAGGTGTAGGGCAGGTCTAGGGAAGGTCAAGGGCAGGTCAAGGGCAGGTCAAGGGCAGGTCAAGGGCAGGTCAAGGGCAGGTCAAGGGCAGGTCAAGTGCAGGTCAATGGCAGGTCAAGTGCAGGTGTAGGGCAGGTCAAGGGCAGGTCAAGGGCAGGTGTAGAACAGGGCACTGGCAGGTGTAGGGCAGATCAAGTGAAGTTCAAGGGCATATAAAGAGTATGTTCATCTTCTCACACAGCTGTAACATTATATTTTATTTAATCAGGTAATTCTAATTGAGAGGGGCTGACTAGAATATCTTGGTTATCAGGTAATTCTAATTTACGGGGGGTGACTAGAATGTCTTGGTTATCAGGTCATTCTAATTGACGGGGCTGACTAGAATGTCTTGGTTATCAGGTAATTCTAATTGACGGGGGGCTGACTAGAATGTTTTGGTTATCAGGTAATTCTAATTGAGGGGGCTGACTAGAATGTCTTGGTTATCAGGTAATTCTAATTTACGGGGGGTGACTAGAATGTCTTGGTTATCAGGTAATTCTAATTGACGGGGGGCTGACTAGAATGTCTTGGTTATCAGGTAATTCTAATTGACGGGGGCTGACTAGAATGTTTTGGTTATCAGGTAATTCTAATTGAGGGGGGCTGACTAGAATGTCTTGGTTATCAGGTAATTCTAATTTACGGGGGGTGACTAGAATGTCTTGGTTATCAGGTAATTCTAATTGACGGGGGCTGACTAGAATGTCTTGGTTATCAGGTCATTCTAATTGAGGGGGGCTGACTAGAATGTCTTGGTTATCAGGTCATTCTAATTGACGGGGGCTGACTAGAATGTCTTGGTTATCAGGTCATTCTAATTGACGGGGGCTGACTAGAATGTCTTGGTTATCAGGTCATTCTAATTGACGGGGGCTGACTAGAATGTCTTGGTTATCAGGTCATTCTAATTGACGGGGGCTGACTAGAATGTCTTGCAGTGTCATATTGGGTTGTTACCAAACACGGTGAGGTTGACCATGTTCTCTCGGTTCCCAGCAGGGAAGGTGGTGAGGTTAATATTGTGTTAACTAGTCCTTACCAAACACGGTGAGGTTGACCATGTTCTCTCGGTTCCCAGCAGGGAAGGTGGTGTACTCGCAGATGTATGCGGCCTCATCAGACAGCCTCAGATTAGAGAACATGATGGTGGTGTCCTCCAGAGACGGGGTGCGGTGGCGGACCGCTGCCTGCTTGAAGGTCACCCTCTCCTTGAAGGGCGGGAGCACGGACACCCCCAGCGACGGGTTGGCGATGGCCACGTTCTGTTTGGTGCCGTTCAGGAACTTCTGCCACGTCACCTGAGAGATCTTGACTGGAGGGTTGGAATTAACGAAGATACAACGCAGCTCCACCTGGGAGCCCACGAATCCTGACTTAATGGAGTCCATCTGGACACTCTGTCCATCTCCAGCTGAGAGGAGGACAGAGGGGAGGGGAGGAGGAAGGGAGGAGAGGAGGAGGGGAGGGGGAGGATGGGAGGAGAGGAGAGGAGGGAGGGGGAGGGGGGAGAGGGGAGGAGGGGGAGGGGGAGGAGAGGAGGTGGAGGGAGAGGGAAAGGAGGAGGGGAGGAGAGGAGGAGAGGAGGAGGAGGAGAGGAGGAGGAGAGAGGGGGAGGGAGGGGAAAGGGGGAGACAGAGAGAGAGGGAAAGAGAACAAAACAACATTTCATTATGATCTGCAGGCCCACAAGTCCATTCCAGCCTGCTTGGCAGAGTGTAGACGCACCATCCATCCACACACACTGCAAGCTCCACATATTTAATCCCAGGGAAACACCCACCACACACCCCGAGTTCCACAAAAACAACCCGATCCCTAAACCTCGACACTTAGACGTCCTCCAGGGATTGTTGAACAGTTCCTGATGAAAAGCGATAGCCCAGTATACATACAGTAAAGAACACTAAAAGGTCAAAAATATGTTTTGAGCAAAAGAGTGTATTTAAGACAACTGTGAACTTCAAGTTTACTGTTGGTCAGATGGGAATCTGTGATGTCATCGGCCTCCCCCCTTGCTTGAGGAACAATCGAGGAGACAAAGTACAGGTTTTCACGGGTCTACCTGACTGAGTCTGAAGTTCTGTAGTAGACCCTCAGTTCAGGATGGTTTACTGAGACTAGCTGGCACCACCGTTCTAACCTGGCAGGATGGTTTACTGAGACTAGCTGGCACCACAGTTCCAACCTGGCAGGATGGTTGCTGGCACCACCGTTCTAACCTGGCAGGATGGTTTACTGAGACTAGCTGGCACAGCAGTTCTAACCTGGCAGGATGGTTTACTGAGACTAGCTGGCACCACAGTTCTAACCTGGCAGGATGGTTTACTGAGACTAGCTGGCACAGCAGTTCTAACCTGGCAGGATGGTTTACTGAGACTAGCTGGCACCATAGTTCTAACCTGGCAGGATGGTTTACTGAGACTAGCTGGCACAGCAGTTCTAACCTGGCAGGATGGTTTACTGAGAGTTGCTGGCACCACAGTTCCAACCTGGCAGGATGGTTTACTGAGACTAGCTGGCACCATAGTTCTAACCTGGCAGGATGGTTTACTGAGACTAGCTGGCACAGCAGTTCTAACCTGGCAGGATGGTTTACTGAGACTAGCTGGCACCACAGTTCTAACCTGGCAGGATGGTTTACTGAGACTAGCTGGCACCACAGTTCTAACCTGGCAGGATGGTTTACTGAGACTATCTGGCACCACAGTTCTAACCTGGCAGGATGGTTTACTGAGACTAGCTGGCACCACAGTTCTAACCTGGCAGGATGGTTTACTGAGACTAGCTGGCACCACAGTTCTAACCTGGCAGGATGGTTTACTGAGACTAGCTGGCACCACAGTTCTAACCTGGCAGGATGGTTTACTGAGACTAGCTGGCACCACAGTTCTAACCTGGCAGGATGGTTTACTGAGACTAGCTGGCACCACAGTTCTAACCTGGCAGGATGGTTTACTGGGACTAGCTGGCACCACAGTTCTAACCTGGCAGGATGGTTTACTGAGACTAGCTGGCACCACAGTTCTAACCTGGCAGGATGGTTTACTGAGACTAGCTGGCACAGCAGTTCTAAAGCCCTAACGTCAGCTCAGCTGTCCCTCAACACATAACTCCTTTCTCCATCCTTCTCTCTCTATCTCCATCATTCTCTCTCTACCTCCCTCTATATCCATCCTTCTCTCTCTACCTCCATCCTTCTCTCTCTACCTCCCTCTATCTCCATCCCGAGCTGACAAGGTAAAAATCTGTCGTTCTGCCCCTGAACAAGGCAGTTAACCCACTGTTCCCCGGTAGGCTGTCATTGTAAATAAGAATTTGTTCTTAACTGACTTTCCTAGTTAAATAAATACAATTATAAACTCCATCATCCTCCCTCTCTAGCCCATCCTTCTTTCTCCCTACATTCCACAATCTTCTCTTCTCCTCCCACCCTTCTCCTCTCCTCACCTTCTCCTCTCCTCCCCCTCTCCTCACCCTCTCACCCCTCCTCCTACATACAGACCCTGTGTCCCTGCTCTCAACTCGAGTACTGTATTTCATGGTATTACAGCTGGACCATTGGCTGTGGCGGCACTGAAACAACAATACTGAGAAAGAGAGAGAGATAGGTGGTGAGATGAGAGAGAGAATGAGATGGAGAGAGAGCGAGATGGTGAGAGAGAGAGAGAGAGAGAGAGAGAGATGAGAGAAAGAATGAGATGGAGAGAGAGAGAGAGAGAGAGAGAGATGAGATGAGAGAGAGAATGAGATGGAGAGAGAGCGAGATGGTGAGAGAGAGCTGGAGAGAGAGAGATGGAGAGATGAGAGAGATAATGAGATGGAGAGAGAGAGAGAGATGGTGAGAGAGAAATGGAGAGACAGAGACCTCATCCTCCTCATTCTCTTTACCCTATCAGACTCTCAGCCCACACAGATGCCATCCAGAGGGAATTGTGGGGAATAAAATTGACGTAGTCCCAAAAATGAAGTACAGGACAAAATAAAAACCCTCCAACCCAAAAAGGCCTGTGGTGTTGATGGTATCCTACATGAAATGATAAAATATACAGACCACAAATTCCATCTGGCTATACTTAAACTCTTTAACATCATCCTCAGCTCTGGCATCTTCCCCAATATTTGGACCCAAGGGCTGATCACCCCAATCCACAAAAGTGGAGACAGATTTGACCCCAATAACTACAGTGGGATATCTGTCAACAGCAACCTTGGCAAAACCCTCTGCATTATCATTAACAATAGACTTGTAGATTTCCTCAGTGAAAACAATGTACTGAGCAAATGTCAAATAGGCTTTTTACCAAATTACCATACGACAGACCACGTATTCACCCCACACACCCCAATTGACAAACAAAAAAAACAAAAATAAGGCAAAGTCTGTTGATTTCAAAAAAGCTTTTGACTCAATTTGGCATGAGGGTCCGCTATACACATTTATGGTAAGTGGTGTTTGGTGAAAAACACATGACATTATACTATGTACACAAACAACAAGTGAACAATTAAAATGGGCAAAAAAACACACATTTCTTTCCACAGGGACGTGGGGTGAGACAGGGATGCAGCTTGAACCCTCTTCAATATATAAATCAACAAATTAGCAGAACAGAATGCCGCACCCAGCCTCTGAAGTCCAATGTCTCCTGATGAGCTGGTGCTTCTGTCCCAAGGAGGGCCTACACCAGCACCTAGATCATCTCTCTCTCTCTCTCTCTCAGGCTTTATTGGCATGGTAAACATATGTTTACGTTACCAAAGCCAGTGATATAGATAATAAACAAAAGTGAAGTAAACAATATCAAAATGAGCAGTAAACATTACGCTCACCAAAACACCAAATTAAAATGTCATTTCAAATGTCATAGTATGGCTATTTACAGTTTTGTAATGATGTGCAAAAAGTTAAAGTATAAAAGGGAAAATACATACATAAATGTGACTCGTTTCAGGAAACTAGGCGCATGTTGCGTGTCTTCACAGGAGAGCCATTAGAACATAAAATGTTTTTTTTAAATCAAAATGGAACATGTGAACTTTCATGTTCCTGAATAACAAACGTGTATGCCATCTGTAAATACAAAAACAATTAAATTACGAGCCTAGTTGGTTTAGCCACGGAAAAAGTCAGCAACCTTCCCGCTAGCCATGATTGGCTGGACATGCCTAGAGATGAGTTTGGATTGGTCTGCCATGTAGCACACATCTGTCTATAATATGAGCTAGTGAGTATGTGTAGGTAAATCTTTCTTACAATATCACATAGTAGAACTGCATAAGTGTTGCTCTTGACTTTCTGGAGGACTGAGTTTTGAAATCAGTGGAATTAGAGTATGATAGCTAAGGAGATGGAAAAAACACCTGTCTCTGGATTACATCTTCAAACTAATGGCAACAATGGCATCCGTGACAGGAAGGGAGAAGAATCCAACCATGTTTACAGGTAAGAGAGTCTAGCTAGCTACATTTTCAGATAATACATGATTCTAATTTAGTCAGAAACTCATTTTCATTTCAAGTGAATGTGTACTGTTAGCTAGCTAGATAACGTTAGCTGACTTGCTTAGCAAGCTAACTGTGTAGTAATATTATTTGTATCGCAGAGCCATTTGCACTGCTATTTATAGCCTAATGTTAACCTGGTTGGTTAGCTACCTGCAGGTTCATGGTAATGTTCTGAGTTGGGAATATGGTTAATTGTTTAGCTAGCTGGCTACATGTATATAAAAAAAAGACTCCACTATGCAAGTAACTATTTTAATAGAATGTTTTTTATGTCACTGCGACAATCGTCGATAAGACATAGCTGGTAAATTCCCTCTAGGTATCTACTTTGATTTCAGAGCACTCTCGTCTGAGTGTACCGGAGCACAGAATAACTGACCAAATGTACTAACGCTCAACAAGAGTAAACGGTGACAAAAAAATAATCATAATGAAATTGTTGCCAGCAGCAGAGTTGCAGTAACCAACGCTCTGGATAATCTAAAAACAGCCTAACTAGCTCTGCTAGGGCGAGTAAAACGGTCAGAGTGGGGTGTTATCTCATTTGTGTCTGGAAACAGCTAGCAAGCTAGCCAACATTGACCAGTTAACTTGGGTGCTTGACTGTTGTGAAGTCAGAATGCTCAGATTAACTCCTCAGCATGTCCAGTGTGCGCTCTGAACGCTCCGAGAGCAAAACGCTCTGAATTTAGGAACGGACAATCTGACAACGCTTTGAGTTTACGAACGGACAATCTGACAACGCTCTGAGTTTACGAACTGACAATCTGACAACGCTCTGAGATTACGAACTGACAATCTGACAACGCTCTGAGATTACGAACTGAAAATCTGACAACGCTCTGAGTTTACGAGCTGACAATCTGACAACGCTCTGAGTTCATGAACTGACAATCTGACAACGCTCTGAGTTTACGGGCTGACAATCTGACAACGCTCTGAGATTACGAGCTGACAATCTGACAACGCTCTGACTTTATGAATGCCCAGAGCACACTCTGGCATTCCAGATTGAATTTACGATCACACCCGTAGTATAAACCAGCCTTTAGTCTTGAAATCTTTGGTTGTATAGTACACTACTGTACTCACTCGGTTTAGCACATGGCCTCACATGTGAATCCTTATATTGATGGGTGGGGCTAAAGCTTAAGAGGATGTGAACGATGCTGAATGGGCGGGGCTAAAGCTTAAGAGGGTGTGAACGATGCTGAATGGGTGGGGCTAAAGCTTTAGAGGGTGTGAACGATGCTGAATGGGCGGGGCTAAAGCTTAAGAGGGTGTGAACGATGCTGAATGGGTGGAGACAAAGAGGAGCTCTCCAGTAGGTATATCAAAACATTCAAGGGCCATTTTCTCATAAGTTTATAAACTTTTAAAGCAGAATAAATGTCATTGTTTCTCAAACTGTAGTGAATGATATACAATTGTGTAGCTCTGAGTCTCCACTTTTATGCAATGCAAAAAAAACACAATTTCCGATTTTGCTACATAAGAGCGGTGAGTCATAAATATGGGTTGTATTTACAATGGTGTTTGTTCTTCACTGGTTGACCTTTTCTCGTGGCAACAAGTCACAAATCTTGCTGCTGTGATGTCACTGTGGTATTTCACTCAATAGATATGGGAGTTTATCAACATTGAGTTTGTTTTCAAATTCTTTGTGGATCTGTGTAATCCGAGGGAAATATGTGTCTCAATTATGGTCATACATTTGGCAGGAGGTTAGGAAGTGCAGCTCAGTCCTCTCTCTCAGTTTCTTCTCCTCTCCACACAATGATTCCTTGTTGCATGTACCACTGGAAGCCATATAGCCTACTCCATCAGACTGTCACACAACTACAGATCAAACTGTTTTTATGTTATCACTACATTACTGTAGAGGCTTCTGACTAGAGGTTGACACGGGGAGTACAAATTCATTCCTGTCCCGCCTTGTCCTGATCCCTCAACAGTTCTAGAACCCCAGAACGTTCCTGTCCCGTCTCGTCCTGATCCCTCAACAGTTCTATAACCCCAGAACGTTCCTGTCCCGTCTCGGCCTGATCCCTCAACAGTTCTATAACCCCAGAACGTTCCTGTCCCGTCTCGGCCTGATCCCTCAACAGTTCTATAACCCCAGAACGTTCCTGTCCCGTCTCGTCCTGATCCCTCAACAGTTCTATAACCCCAGATCATTCCTGTCCCGTCTCGTCCTGATCCCTCAACAGTTCTATAACCCCAGAACGTTCCTGTCCCGTCTCGTCCTGATCCCTCAACAGTTCTATAACCCCAGAACGTTCCTGTCCCGTCTCGTCCTGATCCCTCAACAGTTCTATAACCCCAGAACGTTCCTGTTCCGTCTCGTCCTGATCCCTCAACAGTTCTAGAACCCCAGAACGTTCCTGTCCCGTCTCGTCCTGATCCCTCAACAGTTCTATAACCCCAGAACGTTCCTGTCCCGTCTCGTCCTGATCCCTCAACAGTTCTATAACCCCAGAACGTTCCTGTCCCGCCTCGTCCTGATCCCTCAACAGTTCTATAACCCCAGACCGTTCCTGTCCCGTCCAGATAAAAATCACTCCCGTTCTCATTTATACGGGCAGAAAACAGAAATAACTGCTTGTCTGTGTGTTCCCGCTCAGCACGTGAGTAACCATAGCGACTTCTCCGTTTGGCTGCTGCTCAGCAATATTTCCACAGCGGCCTGCACACACAGCTGATAACCACATTACCAGATGAAGGCAGCATTTCTACTAACCGGATGAACACGTGCATATATAAAGGTGTAAAGTATGTTTCAGCATGAATCTGAGGTAAAGTAGTAACCAACGGTTCCTGTGGACTGTCGATCCAGTCCTGTTACGAACTTGAATCTAAAACTCCCATTCCTGCCAGAAACTCTGCGGGACCCGTTCCTGTGTCAACTTCCATTTTCCAACGGCCTTTTCCACATTTAGTTGAATTACAAAGAGGGATTAACATGTTGTCACGCCCTGGTCTAAGTATTTTGTGTTTTTCTTCATGTATTGGGTCAGGCCAGGGTGTGGCATGGAGTTTTTGTATTGTGGTGTGTTTTGTCTGGGGGTTTTGGTGTGTATGTTAGTGGGATTGTAGCTTAGTGGGGTGTTCTAGGAAAGTCTATGGCTGTCTGAAGTGGTTCTCAATCAGAGGCAGGTGTTTATCGTTGTCTCTGATTGGGAACCATATTTAGGCAGCCATATTCTTTGGTTGTATTGTGGGTGATTGTCCTGAGTGTCTTGATGTCCTTGTTAGAGGTTAGTAGACACATGTATAGGCTGTTTTCGGTTTTCGTTTCGTTTATTGTTTTGTAGTGTTAGTGTTTTGTCGTGTTTTACGTTTGTTTAATAAAGATGAATCGCAATAGACACGCTGCAGTTTGGTCCGACTCTCCTTCCGTGACACATGTATTAAATTGTCATTTTTTGTCAACAGTCTACACCAAATATTCGCTATTGTCAAAGTGGAATCATTTTTAAAAAACTTCTCTAAAATAAATGAAAAGTAAAACACTAATATATCTTGATTATTATACGTATACAACCCCCATGTTAGAAATACCTTTGACAGCAACTACAGCTGTGAGTCTCTAAGAGCTTTGCACACCTGGATTGTGTATTTGCCTATTATTCTTTCAAAGAAGTATTAATGGTCTGTCAAATGGGTTGTTGATTATTGATAGATAGACATTATCCATTCTTTCCATAGAGTTTCAACCCAATTTAAGTCAAAACTGCAACTCGGCCATTCAGGAAGAGTCAATGTCATCTTAGTGGGCAACTCCAGTGTAGACTTGGCCTTGCGTTTTAGGTTATTGCCCTGAATTTTTCTCCCAGTGTCTGGTGGAAAGAAGACTGAACCAAGTTTTCCTCTAGGATTTTGGTGTGCTTAGCTCTATACCATTTATTTTTATCCTAAAAAAACTCTGTAGTCCATGCCAATAACACGCATACCCATAACATGATGCAGCCAGCACATGCTTGAAGATACATAGTGATGTGTTAGATTTGGCCCCAAACATAATGCTTTGTATTCAGGACAAAAAGTGTATTTCTTTGTGACATTTGAAGTATTACTTTAGTGCCTTGTTGCAAACAGGATGCATGTGTGTATGGGTGTATGGGTGAGCATTTGTGTATGGGTGTGCATGGGTGTATGGGTGTGCATGGGTGTATGGGTGTGCAT